>NW_014569634.1:30697-40848 GCF_001313835.1 Polistes canadensis | reverse complement strand
AAAAAAAAAAACCATTACCATATCAATATACAAATTATATCTAATAAAAATGTGATAATTCTAATATTTCTAATAATTTGCAAAAGACATTCCCATAAATTGGAAGAAACGATACAATTATTATAATGTAATTTAAAATATAAAAACAAAATGTGTGTCCAGTTATAATTGTTTTCATCCGCCTACTTTTTTTTCTTTTAACCGTTCCACGAACATAATTGTAATGAATTCAACTTGTCAAGGGTAGAAAAGTGTTAGTATGAGTCGTGGTTATTTGGAAGGGTTATCGAGAGGATGATCAAGTGCTCTACTCGAGCGGTATTCATGCTGACGTGATGCCTATGACTCGTCTGTATAGAGTACAACACATATGTGTTACAATTATACACACACGCACAAATACACAGAAAATAGCAGTATACGTAGTATATATAAAGAAGGAAAGAGAAAGATGGTCATGCGTTAACCTTCCAGGGACTTCAATGCCTGAGTAAGAAAGGCGTTTGAATCGCTCCACTCAACGCAGTCTCTCATCAACGACGTACCAGTACCGTCTCTTCTTTCCTATATCTCGTTAAAAGATACTAATTAAGTGGTACTTCAATTAGCTAACACTCGAACACTCAATTACTGACAAAAAGTATATACACTTTAAAAAAAAAAAAAAGAAGAAGAAAACAAGCGTATGTTAACGTTTAAGTGTATTATTCAGGTTATTCGTAAAATAAATAGTTAATATATAAAATTATTAAGCGTTTTAAGAAAAGGAGAGATATAACAAAAATTTTATATTATATATTTAAATTAGTTTTTTTTTTTTTAATAAAAGTAACGAGGGGTAATATATGAATTCATAAGAGGCGAGTAGTTAACGTATCAAATTGAAATTTGATGATACGTCTTCAAAGTTTTTCTCTCTCTCTTTCTTTCCACAATAATGCTTATATTTATCCGTTCTTATTTCTTACTGTACTTTGAAAACCAATGTTCTGTTATAGTCGTGTTATTCTATCGGATCTAATCTACGAATCAAATTTTAATTTCATACATTAACTACACTCACCTCTCGTGAATTGTTATATTATCTAATTGAAGTATGCAATCCTTTTTCTTTCCTATCATACTTTAATTGATCAATGTAATTTTTTTTTCATTGTTTAACTGTTTATTTTGTAAATTAACGGTAATATCTATACCTTAATAGCGATATCAATCTATAATACATTTACGCATCTTTCTTTCTCTTTCGTTCAATAATCGTCGTTTACGTTTTGTATATTAATAAGAACGAATTCAATGGATTGGAATGGATAAAATGGTGTAAACGTTTTTTATTCTCTCCATTCTTAGATCTTCGAATAATAGGAAACCGTTAGAAGTATATCGATCGGAATAGAGAATAAAAATTTGAAATTCACCGTGGTCGTTTAAATCACGTGCCCGTAACATTCGGTGTCCTTGACAGAAAGATAGTTTTTATTTGTGTATGTGAGTATAAATAAGTATATACTTGTTGTATGTATATTTGTATATCGTGTACAGCCGTTAGATTGAGGACCTTCGGCTTTCGCAGGCGTCTCACGAACGTGTTGCGTAATTTCTGGATTCACGAACGTAAAACCTCGCTCCCAACCTGTTTTTAATGCCCACAGAAAGAAGAAAAAATAAGAAAAAAAAATAACGATAGAAAGAGAGACTAATGTCGGTTAGGTTTTACAATAACGTGATATATTCTACGTGTATTAGAAGAAGAATAAGAATTGGGGGAGGAGGATTAGTATTAGTGGGACGAGATACATCAACCGACGCGTGTAAGGACATCTATAATTTAAATTCAACTAACGTAACGAACTAAGTTTCAGTACCAGACAAAACCACCGACCTTTTACATTTAAATTATTCATTCATTCATTCATTCTCACGGTAAATCGATCTTTAGATTTTAACGAACTACGAAATCATTTCGTAATTTTCTTATTGTGTAGACTTTTACTATTTACTTATATACTCTCGTATTTTATTTTTTATATGTTTTTAGAAAAGGAAAAATTATTATTATTATATAAAAAAATTAAAATATAAATATAATAATAATTATTTAATAATTATATATCTTTTTTATACAGATATGAAAATAATAAAATTATGTATTTATTTAGAAAAAAAAAAAAAAAAAAAATACAATACACTTGCATAGAATATTTTTCGCAGAAAATTTAAACCGGATGCGGGACGGATGCCCGTTCGATGATCGTCTTATCGTATTTGAGAAATCGTTAATTCTTTATTTCACAAACAATTCTTAGAAATTGTACAATTTAATTATTTATTACGAATGAACAGATCTTTCTCAATTCTCTTAATATATTGTAAAATTTTCTTGAACATTCTTCACGTGCGATAGATAATCTAAGTTGTTTTTTCTTTTAATCGTATTAATTATAATATTATTCCTCTGATCAACGGATGATCAATCTTCATATGCGGACTATTAATTTGCGACATAAAAGTAAAAAAGTAAAACAAAAAAGAATAGAAATACGATTTAAGCATAATCAATATAATAAAATAGGACAGATAATAAGACTATTTTTAACAATGATCGATGATCTAATTAAATATGTTTTTTTCTTTTTTTTTTTTAAATCCAATCAAGATCATAAAACTTGTAGACGGATCGAAACAAAAATACCTTCGAATGTGAACGTGAAAATAATTTTACGACATAAACGTGAACGTACGATTGTAAAATTACGCGTGAATCGATTAGAGAAGAAGATTACAAAATAAGAAAAGAAAAAAAGAAAAAAAAGAAGAAGAACTTTACTACGAAAATGAGAAATCGCTCGAGTAAAATCTCTGGCGAGAGACAAGCGGTCGATGATATAACACTAGTTTAATAATAATGACGCTTCTTAGATAACGTAACTGCGATTATTCTACTCTCTCGGTACGTCGGCACGAAATCGTGCACGCGCATCCAACCGGTGAAACTAGCGAAAAAATGAACGAACGAACGAACGAAGGAACGAATCAGCGAGTTGATTTACAAGTACCGAGTTTAGAGCAAGATTTATCAAGCCTTTCTGCACTTGGCCCCCTTGCTTCGAAAGAATTTCGGTCACGGCCCTCTTGCGCCATTAGGCTCCGTCGCGACGACGTTACACGTTCTCTCAGAAAACATATATATATATATATATGTATATATTTATATGTATGTGTGTGTACATGGACATAACTTATATATGTATATGTAATAATGTGTTTGTACATAGCGCGTGTTTGTATGAAAGTGTATATATTCTGTGTATGGGGTGTGGTGTACGTGTGTATGTGCGTTGTACGTGTTCTGTATAAGTAAATAAAGGTATGTGTTGGTACTTACACAAACATATATACACATACATACAAACAACTTACTTACAATGCTTGATGGCGCTTTCGAGCGAGTTTCTGCCTCGAGGCTGCCGACTTCTCTTCGACTTTTCTCGAGATTGATCGTGTCTCTCTTTATCGAACATATCTTTGTCGAACTCTTACCGTACTTTGCCTTCAGATCCGCTACAATTATTATTATTAATAATTGTTAATTATTGATAGAGATAGATCTCATTATTTTATTTATTAAATTTTTATTTTTTATTAGAATATTTTTTAATTAAATATTGCATTAAAGAAATTTTTGTCATACTTGAAACAAAACACATTTATAATTTATATAATACTTTTTTGTTGTTCTTTATAATACATGTAGAATTTGTAATATTAATGAAAATTTGTAAATTAATTCGTTGACCTTAATTCAATTTAGAAATTTTCTAACCTTTCGTAAATCAGTGTTCGACGACGTATCTACAAAATTCCTATATATATATTTTATCAAATATGATTAGATATATTTATATATCTATAACAAAAGTAGTAGTTAAGACCTACTTTATATACAATCCTGTAACTAGTTGGATAGGAATACATAGATATATATAAAGGTACCCACATAGGATCACAGAGAGACAAGCTCTTGTCTAGTAAATGTGTAAGTGCTACACGTACTTACTCTCGTATGCATAGAAAAGCACGCACAGTGAACTCACGGAGGCATCACGAGGCATTGTAATTCGTTACAATGGCTGCATATCCTGGTATACCTAGTCTCGTCTCTTCCCCTTGTCTGGTCACAGGTGCACATCACTGAGTACGATTATCTGAATGTCAAAAGAGAAAAAAAGAGAAAGACAGAAAAAGAGGGTCTTTCTTTCTTTGTCTCTGAATTTCTGCCTCTGTCTGTATGTCAGTATTCACATTTCTACCGCAAAAGTATGTATATATATATAGTTACTTATCTATACATGAAACCTATATGTCTATCTATGTCTCTCCTGATGGTGGTCGGTAAAAGTATTGTACATAGGAATCGAGGACGAGCTTCCCTAGTGATAAACCGACAGGGAAATAGTATTCTCTTAGAGAGTACTACCTATTCTTTTATAGGAACGGAAGCTACGTTAAAAGTTTACGTATAAACTTGTTTTTGGTCTTGTTGTAAGATCAATTGATCACTATTGACTAGAAAATCAAAGGAAGGAAATGATGTTTCCTTTCATTTAAAGAACATTTTTTACTATTTTCTTCTTGAAGTATCTTGTTATTTTTTTGTTGTTTTTTTTTCGTACTATCTACTTTTTCGTTTTATTTTCAAAATTAAGATTTAACAAAGTAATGTAAAAGAAACAAAGAATGGATTTATTGTTCGATTGATCACTATTTAATTTGAAAATCATAGGAAGGAAATGATGTTTAAGAATACCCCAATTATTTTCTTTCTAATTATCTTGTTAATTTTGGAATTTCTTTATTTTACGTTGGATTTTAATTTTAAAATTAACACGGTCACAAATAAAATAAGGAATAAAAATTGTATTTAATTGAATGTTTAAATTTTCCTTCTTATCGTCTTGTTTCTTTTTTCTTTTTTCTTTTTACTTTTTCTATTTCTTACGCGATATTTTTGGGTTACAATTAAAAAAAAAATATCAAAGAAGCGAGGATTTTTAAAAGAACTTTTCTTTCTAGTTCTCTTGTTCCATTAATTTCGTAAAATATTTCAATTTAAAATAAAAACAGTATGAAGTAAAATAATGAATTGTACAATAACTAGTTAGTATTGTAAGTAAGATAGTATAGCAGCAAGACTAGTTAGACACATTCCGTAGAGTTGACCACAACGAATATACGCCTGACGCTTGGCGCGTTCCTCTTTCGGTGCATATCGTGGTTAAGTGGATTGCGCGTGAACTGCACGGAAATTGCGCAGAACGAACGGTATGCAAATGCGAGTGCCGTTTCGTCGCCATTAGAGGCGACGCGAACAGTGTAAAAAAAAAAAAAAAAATAAGAACAAAAATAAATACGGAGAAAGAAGTATCGAGAAGAAAGGAAAGCAAACGTTAAAAAAAAAACCTAATTTTTTCATCTACAATAATAACGCATACAAAACATAAAGTCACATAAATGAAAAAAAAAAAACAAAAGAAGAAGAAAAAGAAAAAGAAAAAGAGAAAAACGAAGATACCGAAGGCGGAAAGGAAAAAAAACAGGAGCCTAACTTTTTATGTAATAGAAGTATAGAACTGATATAAAAACAGGAAACAAAGAGAGAAAAAGAGATAGAGAGAGAGGAGAAGAAAAACAGTTCAGATTATTTTCTCTCGTCTTTACCGACGTAGCACGTGAGCGCACGCGCACGAGACATTTTCACCGAATGCCAAGGTTACATGTCCACGTAGTCGGGTACGATCTTCCACCGATAGAAAGGATTCATGTGGAAACGTTAAATGCAGATATTGAAGAGAAGAGAGAGACCTGAAAGAGGAAGAAAGAAAGAAAAAGAGGTGGTGGAGAGGGGGTAGGGGGTAGGGGGAAATGGCGTTGTCCCGTACGCGGCCATTACGTAAGCCAACTAAGTGGCTGCGTATGCGGTGTCACCTTGCACCAGGACGACACGACGCGCTTCGACCCACGCACGGTACCGCTAGGCAAACGCTATGCAGATACGCAACAACGCAACGCAACGCAACGTATCTTAAGTTGTGTGCAACTCTCCTTGCAATGCGAATAGACCAGGAAAAATATCTTTTTATTTAGTATTCGTAAATACATACGTGATTTATACTTCATTTTATTGATTTTATAATCTTAGGTGTAGCAATTAATTCGGTGACTTCTTATTAAATTATATTATAACTCTTGTTTTTGAATTGTAAATAAATCGTCCGCCATTTTATAACCGCCATTTTGATAACCAGGGTAAAATGGAGACTACGTCGAGCAACTAATATGGTATATGGTATACGAGGGTTGATTGAAAAGTTTTGAAATTATGGTTAAAATAATTATGACAAAGTGTAAATGGAAGTTCGATCGACAAATAATGTTTCTATTTTAAGCTCAAAAGTTTTCAATTTGTCCATAAGTTTTTGGGTAGCCATTTTGGAGAACGAAATATTTGAACTTTTACCGTGCTTAGTTTGTCTTTTAAAAATATTTCTATTATTCATATATGTATACGATATAAACATTTAAAAAAAAGTTTTTAAAAACTCTTAAATAATTGTTTAATATGATTCAGCCATTTTGGTGGGCGTCATTAAAATTATTTTCTAAATAATCAAAGTATTTATACTCGATTATATTCAATGCATGTTATGAGTATTGTTCTTTACAAAAATTTTAACTGATGGTATCCGACATAACTGAATATTCTCTAAAAGTATTACTTACTTCTTAGAATACACGGAATGTAACTCGCAAGAGAATAAATTCATTAAACAATCCTGATCATCGATATGAGGTTTACGATGACCGACGTGTCGATGAACGATCTTTATCTACATGTTGAAGGATCGGTGCATTGTTCCTATGCATATTAAATGAATGCATACACATAAGATAGAACACACCATCCATGTAATTGTGATAAACCCACAGACTGTAGGATACATAGTGAAGGGTTATGGCTGTGGGTAGCCGAAAGGAAAGCAAAAACTTGGAAAAAGGACTCGAGGGAGTGGTCGACTTTGGAAGTAGGTCGACGACTAAACTGAGGCGTTTCATTCGATCGAACGGAGAGCCAACCACAAAGAAGTAGTTTGACATGAAGTGGCCGGTCAATATACTTTTGAAGTTCTTTCACTAACATCTAGCACATTCAAATTCCGATTATTAAATCATCTAAATTTGATCTATGTTTATACAGCAGAAAATAAAACGCAAAATGTAAGAAATAAAATGTTCAAACGAGACTAGGATCTTTCTCATACGATTTAATTATTATTCCTTCTATTTGAATAATCTTCTTTTTTTTTTTTTTTTAATAATAATTAGTATACAAAAATTCTATTCTACTTCCTAACCAATTATATTATTTGTTTTTTAATTGGTATTCGTTGTTTTATTGTACATCATCAATCATATTCTCGATCGTAAGGGTTCAAATTGTTGCTACAATTGGTATTTCGATATTGTTCATTTGAAATAATAACAACTAATCCTAATTTATCGTATACCTTGATTCTTGATTAGTTTAAAGAATAAAATAATGTCGTTAAAGGTGTAAAATAAAATAATATTAGACTTTCTGGCCGATTTAATTTCTCTATCGGCCATTTATCGGTCCTTAGTGTCTTGCTGGAGAGCAATCCTGTTCCCGAACGTGCGTCTTTGGTTGTCGGGGCCCTCAGAGTACCGGTTTCCTTTTAACGTTCTCTAACTCTCTTATATTCTTCTCTTCGGTTGCCTTATTTCTTCTCTTTCTTTTTGACTGACTGAGACGAAAAGTGAGAAAGAAAGAGAAAAAGAAAGAGAAAGAGAGAGAGAGAGAGAGAGAGAGAGAGAGATAGGGAGAAGAAAGGTATGAACAGAGAAAGACATTGGTACGTGGATCACGTGGCTTCTACAGGTATTTATAGCATCGTGGTAGAACCTGCAAGATAAAGAAGAAAAAGAGGGGAATAAGAAAGAATAAGAAGAAGAAGACGAAAAAGAAAAAGAATGAAAAAGGAAGATTTAGACGCCAAACTCGTACTGATCAATAGAGTTTCTCATTGAAGCGTAGCGTCCGATCGAATGGAACCGCCATTTTGAAGAGGATCCATTCTTTTAGATTTCTTCATTACTTTTTATTTGCTTTATTTCTCAGATTAACTTAAGAAAATCAACTTTTTCGCTATACTTATTGAGACTTTCTAGCTTATGTATTGTTTGTTATAAATAATACTTTTTATATATACAATATACAATATACACACACACAATATACAATTGTAATGCAATATTTTTGTTTAGTTTACAAATATTGATCAAATTTATGAGTAACTAACCTTCAAGAAAAAAAAACTATTTCTTATGATATATTATTAAAATAATGTTTGTCATAAAAATATTTATTAGAAAAAAAAAATATATATATATACATATATTTATTATCTTATTCATTAATAAAAATTCCTGTTATATCCAAAATGAAATATTTATCACAAATGAAACCAGTCGATTAGCATAAAAGTAAATAAAAAATATGAATCGGTACGTTCGATATCGAGTAAATAAATATTGTCAATTGCGTCGATAAATAATCGAAAGTTTCTCGTTTGATTATCATTAAAATCAATCATTTAAATGAGTCACGAGAACTAGTATTCATAGAAATAAATATAAGTCAGAGAATGTTTTTTTTTTCGTTCTTCGTACGATAACTCGTTCTAATCATTTCTTTTCGTCCCCGATCTCTATGAAAAAGTCTTTCTCTCGATCGTTCGATTACTTTTGCCCATAATTATTGGTATGAGCAATAAAGTATCATAAAAACTTAGCGTCCTCGTAGCTCCTTACTTCCTGGTTTCCGCTTCAACGACTCGCCAACATATCGACTTAGTGTCCTCGTCCTGCATTCACTACTTAACACTAGTTTCATGTCAAAGTCAATATTACTATACTATAGTCTATGTATATATATATATATATATATTATACATCCTAGCTAGAGAATTCCTTCCATTCGTCTTATCATTTTACGATTAATATTAATTAATCAAATTAATAATTAAAACTTTAATTAAATTAATTCGCGGTGTCTCTTTAAAACATTTAGCATTTATTTATAAAGTAATCTTCTTGTTTTTTTATGGATTCGTGAGTCACATATCTACGAAAACCTTCTCACACCTATCCAATACTACCAAAGAAGTTGTGTCTTTTTAATGCCTCTTTACAGTCAAAAAAACACGATTTTTATTTTTCCCGAACGAGTTGCTCGTCCATTTTTTATTAACCGTGCCCACGTTGCTTGACTTCAGTGATTTGACGGGAACTAATAATCCAACATGAATTGGCCGACCGTTGAATAATTTATGAACTTAATGTATGAATTGGATATAAGTTGGGTTATTCGGTAAGTAATTTTATTTATCGTATAAGAAATTTCATTAATCGCGTTTACCGATACCCAATCTTATTTCAAACCACAAAATCATTTTGCATTCTATCAACAGATATTATGAAATATAATATTATGAAATATCACGTATGAAAGTGATTTGTATCTTTTTTCTGTTTCGATACGTCAAGTAGTTTTATTTTTTGACAATGCATCAGTAATGGAAAATCAAAGCAAGCATTTGCGTCTTTTATTGTTTTTTTTTAATTACCGTAAGAGAATGCGATACAACGGAAAAACAAAATGATGTGTGTTATTTATGTTTAGTAAACACCAATGTGTCAAAATTGCTTTTTCGAAATTTTATTCTAATAATTTCGGTATGAAAGATACGCCACATTTTAGTCGACCGGTTTAAGGAGATAACGGCAAAATAATGCTAATTGTTAAATAATAATATGAGAAATAGCTGAGAGAAGTTGAATTATGCAAATTCAACTGAACGTGATCATTTAAAAGACCTTTGATTCTAGATATGAAAAAATTGTCTTTTTATTTATCATTGAAAAAATGAAATTACCTTATGAATAACCTAATATATATTACATATTATATTTGTTCGTAAAGAAATGACTTTAATAGAAAGTTTGTAGAGAGAGTAAAAAGATAATTATATTATGTACTAACATTTGGGAAACCATTACTATTTATAAATAAT
>NW_014569634.1:23197-30622 GCF_001313835.1 Polistes canadensis | reverse complement strand
ATATATATATATATATATATATACACAAATATACTGCATCATATAAGATCATATAGCATGGTATAATATTTTCTGTCCGAGTGTACCCAAAAATATTTGTCTACCATTCTTGGAATTATATTCGCCGCCCATCAATGTCTACCGGTATAAGATATATAACAAAAACAAAAAAAAAAAAGAAAATCAAATATAATGTAAAAGAGAAGAGAATATAAGAATAAATGTTTCAAAACAATAAATCTATTATAATAAAACTGAAAGAAAAAGATAAAACGTTCCTAAGAAGAAGGTCAGGTTTATTTAAAAAGAAGAAGAAAAAAAAAAGAAAACATATCTAGTCACCACCTTACGGTATTCGCGGATTTTCAAGGTCGCTCGTAAACTCCATACAGACGTGTACGTTACGAGGTACTCCAATCCTCATCGTTATTCCGTACGATACGGTCGTAAAAACCTTGAAGGAAAGATAGAAAGAAAGATTAAAGAAAGAAAGAAAGAACAAAGTCAAATTGATTTTTTTACTGATCCATAGATCGCGATAAAACTGAGGACGATCGTGCTACTACTCCGGAATCATTAAGAAGCAGTAGTCCAGTACCATCGCCACCACCGGTACCATGTCAATCAACAAACAACACACCATCCAATACACCACCGAGACGTTTTATTTCAAGTATACTTGGTGGAGATGTACCATATGGAAGCAGGGGTCACGTATTAACACGTGCTGAACGTAAAGAATACAGTTCACCACCGATCATTCCTACACCTTCCGGAGATGCACCGCAATTTATTACAAAAACGGAAAAACTCGTATTACCGAGGCCACCCACCCCACCCAAGGTTCCACGTGTCGAACCACCGACCAGAGTTTCAGTGATTCAGAGGGTACCGCATCAGAGTCAAGGTAACTCCAGAAGAGAAGAGAAGATCGAAGTTCCTCAAAGTCAGGAGCCTGAGCAGGTGCGTCCACTCGGAAAAAACTGGTTTCTTTTACATATATATATGTATATGCATACTTACGTATATATTTCGTATTATACTTATGAAGATTTCAAAAGATTTACGGGGCTAATTCGATAAGTAAATTTGTATCAAAAATCAAATTTTGAAAAAAAGAAAAAAGCAATTTTGCGTTTATTAACATTACTAATTAATTTGAAAATAACTTAACTCGCATAACATCTTCTTTTATAATTAATTTCATTCCTACGACAAAATAAGAAAACTAATGTTAATTGTTAATATATGTTTTTGTTCAGGATCAACCAATAGATTATGCCGTACCGAAAAGAAAAGAAGAAGACGATGAGAGAGGTCGCGAGACCGCAAAAGCATCACGAACCATATGTAATTCTATTGCCAGACCACTATTGGCCATGAGGCTTTCTGGGCCACAAATTGTTCACACAGCGGCAGGACTTGGGAGGACCTCTAACTCTGGCAATAATGGCTCTTCCGGTTCAAATTCTAGTTCAAGCGGTAATAATTCGTCTTCCTCGGGCTCGTCTTCATCATCGAACACGGGTAATTCCTGTAGTTATTCCGGAGGTGGATCTTCCGGTGGGGGAGGTGGTGCTGTGGGTGGCGGTGCTGGTGGGGGTGGAATGAATCCTGGTGGTAATGGGGGTCGAGGTAATTATGCCCCAAGTTCACCACCTACGGGTTCATTACCACCATTTTACGAGTCTCTCAAAGGTGGTAACAACCTGGCGAATTTTGCGAACCAATATACCACCAGTCAAGGTACGTTAGAAAATTTCTATTCAGGTATATTATGTCCCATAACTGATTTCTCACGGTGTGTTTTGATCTCTCAGGTAATAACTACCTCACGCCGACCCCAGCAATAGGAATGGAATGCGATACGGGACAACAAGATGTTAACTCGCAGCATGCTCAATACAATGCACAGGAAGGCAAACAATATTCGTTATTGCAAAATGTTTGTGCCTCCTATGGTTTGGCACTTAAAGAAGAAGAGGATCTTTCTGCTTATAAGATCCAACCGAATGATTTATTATCCGGTCAATATAATACATACGACGTTACGGAAAACGGAATGATGGTCGACATGGTGACAGGTGCAGTTGTTGATCCATTACAAATAACAGCTACATTGACCTTCAGCTCGCCGTCTGATCATACGGCATTGTTGGAAAGTCTTAGCGACGCGGCTGAATTTCTATTACCTAAATTACAATCAGGAGAAGGAGGGAATGATTTACTCGAGGACTCGTTACATTCGCCAGCCTCGGCTGGGAGTGGCATAGTTCAAGATGCAGGTCAAATGACCACGCCCGTCGAACCCAGCGTAGACCCTTTTCCTGAGCATAATATAGCCTTAACGAGAGGCTTCGATGCATCAAGGTGAGTGAGTCTTGGCACAACTATCTTAGTGAAGGTGTTCTCGCATCGAAGAAAAACTTACGGTTTTGGTACGTTTCAGGCATTATAATGGAACACAGCAACAGTTCAATACTAAACTGGTTGGTTTGACCTATGCCACTGGGGAAACTGGTTATCAACCAATCGCGAAAGAGCGATCGGAATTGGCATTGCATTTAAATCAAAATCATCAGAATCAATCGGAACCGCAATTGCAACAATTGCAAATACAAGTACAATTGCAGCAACATCAGCAGCAGCAACAACAACAACAACAACAACAGCAACAAACTAATAATATGTCGCCCCACCATTCGCAACAGCATCAAGGATTGCTGAGCCCTGGTCTCAGTTTTGTTGGTAGCGGTGAGTTTCACTATGTATTTAGTGGTAAGTGTTTAGGTGTTAGTTACAAATACAGACTTGTGTAAATACATACAAATATTTATTTATATGCGTATTAAAATTAATCCATAGGATTAAAACTTAATGGTCATATTTATTTTTTCTTAAGGTTTGGAATTGGATTCCGGTAGCAGCGTCGGTGGAAGTTTACCAAGTCCCGGTGCAACAAGTTGTTCTTTGGACGGTGCTTCGACCAGCACATCTCCGTCATGTGCGTTAATGGAACATGCACCAAGTCCACCAATTGGAGTATCGAACGGTGTGAACACTCAAGTAAACGGACAAGTTGCTGAACCCCCTTTATCTCAACGGGTCGGTGTACTACAGCAAAGGGTAAGCACCACCAAATTGATCCAGGCAAACGCATAATTTGTTTTTAATCCTGTTAATATATATACATATATATATTTCCCATAATCTGTTTCCAAATATATGTGATATATTTATATATGTGATATTATATTTTATTATATCTGTTGTAGATATTATTCTTGTTCGATAGTATTTGTTCTGTGCATCTTATTTGTTAACATATGATCATTACAGTTTTTTATTTCATTTAAATGATTCTATGCAATGCCAATCAACTTGAGTGCTTCCTACTGTATCACTTCGTCTCGATTAAATAATTAACCTTTCGATCGATTAATTCAATGTTTTACTCCACAGTTGGGATTACCAGGTGACTGTCAATTAGAATTCGTTAATGGTGGTCATGGTATAAAGAATCCATTAGCTATCGAAGGACAAAGACAAGCCACTACCAGTCGTGAAGAAGATAGAGCAGCACGACCAACATCTGGAAAGGTACACATTTATAATCCATAACTCATAATTATTTATAACACGTAACCATATCATTTATTTTTTTTTCCCCTAGGAGGATGGACCAATACGCTTCACTTGTCGCGTTTGTAGCAAACAATTTAACTTGCAACGGCTTTTAAATCGACATATGAAATGCCATAGTGATGTTAAACGCTACCTGTGTACATTCTGTGGTAAAGGATTTAACGACACCTTTGATTTGAAAAGGCATACGAGAACGCATACAGGAGTGAGACCGTACAAGTGTAATCTATGTGAAAAGAGTTTCACTCAAAGATGTTCTCTTGAAAGTCATTGTCTAAAGGTTCATGGTGTTCAACATCAGTATGCTTACAAGGAGAGACGTACCAAGGTAAAATGAAGTTCTACAAAAACTCATCACTTTTTTTTAATTCAAAATTAAACAACAAATTCATCTATTTTTCTATCAAATTGGGAGTCCTGATTTAATTATTGCATCTTTTTTTTTTTAAGGTTTACGTATGCGAAGAATGTGGACATACTACTCAAGAACCGGAAGTACATTATCTTCACCTAAAAGACAAACACCCGTATAGCCCAGCTTTACTCAAATTTTACGATAAACGTCACTTCAAGTTCACTAACAGCAATTTCGCCAACATGTTGCTACAGGTGCGCACGTAGACTCTCGATCTAGTTTTGTCGTTAAACAAATAAACAAAATAATACACAAATTCGATTGATAAGTTCTTAAGAACAATTACAATCGTCATCAATTTTTCATTAACGTGGAAAAGGAAAAGGAAACGAAAGTGAGGGGTCAGGGAGGTGCTTAGAAATTAAGTAAGTAAAGAAAATGGGGCAGAGGGGTAGGTATGTGGGGTGGTGTAGAAAAGAACAATCAAACAAACAAGCAAACAAATGCAAATAGAATTTGATCCGTAACGTTCTCTTAAATCTCTCTTATAAAAAATAAATAAAAAATAAGCAAAATAATCGAGAAATACAACGAGAGAAATAAAAAGATAAATAAACGAAAAACGAATGAGACGAAAGTATATCTATATATACATATATATATAGATATAAATAAAAAAATAAAATACTAAATTAAGTATCGAAAAGAATAGCGAAATAGAAAGTGAGGGGAAAAAACTTAAAAAAAAAAAAGTAAAATAAAGTAAAATATAAAAAAAAAAAACAACAAAGAACAAGAAAATAGTTCTTCATCGTGTAACATCTTCAGGGTGGCATGCTGCAACGAGACTCGAGGATTTCGGAAAGCTGCGTTAAGTCGGCCTCTAAGAGCATCGAAAAACCACTGCAGCGTGCCACATTGTTACATTTGGGTCGAGCATCCAGTTTCTGAAGGTTTCAAGGTCATCTAATGGTCGGAAATTCGTCTGGTAATAATCTCGGGAAAATCTCTTCGGTGGAACGTACACGAAGAAGAAGAAGAAGAAGAAGAAGAAGAACGATAACAAAGTTCAACTTCACTGTTGACATATAGAATCGAGTTTTAATGTCACTCAAAGAGAAAAATTAGAGATTATTTTTTAGTTTTCCTCCCCCCCCCTATGAGAAAGAAGCTAGGTATACATAAGGAATCAGATTTTCTTGATGAGTTTAGTCGGTTCTTTTTTTTTTGTTTCATTGTTCTCTCGCGTACATTTATTTACAAATATTAGTATATTTTGTCGACATGTGCAGCTATTTTTTTTTTTTATAGAAATATAAATATACGATATACATAATATACAAGAGAGAAAAAGTTAAAATATATATGTAAATATTATATATAGAGAGAGAGACTGCGTTAGAATTATTAAATAATTATCTATCATAAAAGATTAGAAAGAAAAAAAAAAGAAAAAAAAAGGAAACACCCAATAACTCGGATTCAACGTTTCAGGAATGCTTATTACTTTCTTTATTTTTCTTTCTTTCTTTATTCTCTCATCTTGGATTTTTGAACATTAGAGAGAGAGAGAGAGAGAGAGGTAGAGAGAATAAGGAATAGAAAAAAAAAAAAAAGAAAAGGTGCAATTTTTGAAGGGTTCTTATGTTTACTTTTTTTTTTTTATTTTTATATATTTTTTTTATGCGATGTGAGGCAAGTTACGTTGTTTTCTGACTTGGCGGGTGATTATGAACACGAAAGAGGTGTCTTACGTCCATTGTGTTATCGATTAGAAGGAGAAAATAAAGTTATGTTCCTTTTCGATGCTAATACATAGACGTTGGATATCTCTTCGAAGAGTATGACAATTTTAATAATAATAATAAATGTATCATATATATATATTATAATTTTAAAAAGAGTAAGATTAGAATCCATCTAATCGACTGATACGTGGAATGGTTTAAGTATGTAATGGTTAAAAGATCACATAGCTTTTAGTTTTCTTTTCCACACTTTTTCTTTTTCTTTTTTTTTTAAATTAATTGACCAATCAATAATATTATTACTATTAATATTATTACGTTGCACACTGTCCGGGGGTAATCTAATCTGTGATAGGAATAAGAATTACTCCATCCCTCCACCAAACAGATTTTTACTTACATATTATATTCATCATTAATTATTATCATCATCATCATTATCATCATTATCATCATTATTATTATTATAATTATTATTATTATTATTAATAATTTACTATTCGTTCAAGAGGAAATATATGTTATTGAAGTTACGAATATAAGGGAACCAACGATCAAAGCATTTCGTGCAATTATAAATCTGTTAGAAGTTATTAATATCCATTTTTTTTTTTTTTTAATATACGAATATATATAAAATGTTTAAAATGTAGACTATTTAGAATTAGTCTTCTCTTCGACTAGATTAACGGATTTTTTTTAATCGAGAGAACACGTAATTCGCTGACATTAATGTAAGATAAGTTTAAATAGCGTTTCTGATTTAAAAATTATTCGAGGAACGCTTCGATGACTGATATCCAAATTAAAAAAGACACAAAAAAAAAAACAAAAAAAAAAACAACGAGAAAAATCGAAAAGAAAAATGGACAAATTCTCGTGTATTTAGATATGGAGACAGATACAATTTTCAAGTCTTAATATTTAGTAGGGTGCTTACTTATTTTGATTAGTTTATCATTTATTATTATTGTTATCATTATTACTACTACTATTATTATTATATTAATATGCGGCAAACACTTTTGTAATCACATTTTTCATTTAAAGATTATCTATTATTTATATAGATATAATAATTTGGCTTTTGTTTATATTAGATTCAAGATTTTGTAAATATTATTATTATTATTCTTATTATAATTATTATAATATCTATACGCGTTCGTGCAAAGTATCAAAACGAAATGAAAAAAAATTAATCTCTCAAAAAACAGATAAATAACAAAAATTTTCTTTTTTTATGGTGATCAACCATAAAAATAATTAATTCGTTCTCTCATTAGTTTGTGATTTTTTTTTATATCTCTCTTGCTTAATTATAATTTATAGAGAGCCTATGCACACCACACACACACACACATTTGCCTACAGAAACATATTAATTGTTAGGAAATAAAAAAAAAAAAAAAAAAATTAAAAAAATAAACAAAAATGTTTTTACTGAACACCTTGTGTACTTCGATCCCGGCAATACTTTATCAATACTTTGATAATCCTTTTTCACAGAAAATGCAATTTACAACAATGTATATTGATAATAGATTTTTACTTTATTACATTTATTATTGTTATTATTATTATTGTTATTCTTACAAAATATGTATATCGTCATCTTCGATTATAATTTTCTATATCATTACTACACCGTTTATATATATTATTATCATTTTTTAT
>NW_014569634.1:8614-22992 GCF_001313835.1 Polistes canadensis | reverse complement strand
ATGTTACTATTATTATTACTATTATTATTACTATTATTATTATTAATATTAATAATATTATTAATATCATATCATTATTAATCTTATTATCATTGTCGTCGTTATCATTGTCACATCTCGTCGTTATTTTTGTACTAATTATATGTATAGGTTTATTAATTATCGTCGTAATGCCTAGATGCATCCAATTTAGGAAAACACAGAACGATAATGAATACGTATAAAAATGAAACTCTATCACCCTGAAGAAAATCGAAACCGTTTTATAATAATTCTGGTGTTATATTGATTTTATTATATATTATTATATAAATATTTATCGTCGTTATATCTTAAAATAAAAAAAGAAAAAAATCGACTGTTAGCACGAAATAATTATAAGAGAAATGAAAAACGACTCAGAGATATTTAAAAAAAAAAAAAACAAAAATGAAAAACAAAATGATACCACATTATATATAAAAGATGCAATATATATATATATATAAATTCATAGACAGTCTACGAAAGAAATGCATGTGCATGCGTGTTGGTGTATGGACTCATAGGTATGCATGATTAAATATATATATATATACTATCTAATATACAAAGTAAGAGAGTCAGAGATGAAAGAGAGGATTGTTTAACACATTCAATTCACTGCGTGCTGAAATATCATTTAAATACTTTTGATAGATCTTAGGAAGAACACAACTGCTCAATGTTCTAATGGTTAAAACGGTTACGTTCTTTGTACGCAGATAACAAAGGGACAATAAAATTATATATGTTATATATGCATATTCTCAAATTATTAGTAACTTGCTAATACGAACTGATAACTGTTAATAGTGTTATTTAATTATTTCCGGCTTTGACGGTAACATATATATTACTTTTCTATATTAGAACAAAGTAAGTATAATATTGCATATTATTTTTATTGGGTAAGAATAAGATTATTCTAACATATTGAATTCTTTTTTATTTTAATCAAAAGAAAGAGACAAATCTAATCTTTATGCTTATCAGTAATCATATATTTGTTTTTATTATTTTTTATTTTTTTTGCATAAAAATATTATCCTTTTAAATCATTTTTATTTTTTGAAAAATATATGGGACATCTTTCTTGTAAGCAATATTTTTCTCTCCAAGTCATTGCAACAGCACACGGTCCCATTCTTTTTTCCACTGGTTGACACTGCAATGTCAAAATGATAAGAGATAGAGCTACGGCTACTAAACTATTACTCCGGGATGTTTCTTATCTGGAACAGAGAATGATCGAGCACTGATGATCCAAATTCCTCGATTTTCGTTTATACTCGTCAAACTTTTTATCTGCTGCGCCTCTTTTTTCGATGAATTGTATTTTTATTTTTATTTTACTTTTTTTTTTCACCAATGCCTGTTTTTGTTCAGACTATTTTAAAATAAATTCATTAGATCGTCAGAGATCTTCATTTTAATAACGAAGACTCACACGTCTTATTGATTTGTCTGTCTGTCGTTTATTGTTGTAGTTATAGTTGTTTTTGTTGTTGTTGATTTTTTGTTGTGTTTACTCACTACTAATTACAGAGTTGAACGGGATGATTCTCGACCTAGCTGGCACTTTAGGTGCGTCTGTCTTCGATCTGGTTGTGTGCTCCTCCGTGCTCATTCGTTTTACCTGTATTCAATTATTTCACATCAAATACAGCAACACAAACAAATAAATAAGTACAAAAATTCATTGATCACATTTTTACAGGATGCGAATACATTTTTTCTAATCATTCAATATTCGTTTTAGAATAAATTAATTAAATTTTGATACAGGTTCACCTCTTCTTCAATGGCATTGAACTGCCATTTCCATGTATGATTGTAAAGAAACTGACGATGATCGAAACGATTGTCATCAGGACTGTAATTTTCGATATGACAAGAAGGTGTTAGTATGGTCATCTTATGACGATGTATCGCATAACAGCGATAGAAAAGTTTAACTTTGTCGGCAACCTGTAATATTAACACAAATTTAAATATTTGAAATTCTATGAAAATATTTGGCTTTCACAATCTAATCACAATTACTATAAACATTGTATTGATAAAATATATGATATAATTCACCTCTTTGGGTGTATAATGATTCCAAGTATTAACGAGTCGACAAAACATACTATAGGGTCCAGCACAATACTGTTTCCTAAGCTTTCCAAAAGTTTCTAATTCGTTGTACGTCATACCCATCTCTACTTCGTCGAATTGAGTTTGTTTTCCATCTTGCAATGGCTCCAATTCGGCCGTTGGTGGTGATTCTAAGATATCATCTAAAGCTGACAATCCATGCTTCTTTCTAAAATTAAAATAAATTAACAAGAAACATCACTTTCTTATGTGTGACGTAAGATTAGTATTCGATTATCCTATAATTACCTAAAATACAAAATAAATCGTTTGAGATCGTTTTTAGATATTCCACCAATAGGATTAATATCTGCACTACTGCTATCATATTTAGTCACATAGCCACGAAGTGCCTCATCAACGTTTGTGCTTCCAAGTACTAGAAGACCACCTGGACGTCCTCGGATCCAGAGCATCAATTGTGCGAATAAATAAGTAATAACCATACGTAAACGTGCCTATAAATATTAATAACATACGATTATATTACATTATAATAAAAATAATCAAAAGAGCATGTGCAACAATTAATGAAAATAGGCCCACTTGAATATTTTGCAAAGCTTGATTTTCTCTCGGAGAACCACCATGTACTTTAAATCTCGGCACTATTTTCGTTATCTGCTGAAATATACCTAAAATAGCTGAGACAGCGGTATCAATGACAATATTATGATGATAAGACCCTATTTGTTTCGCTAATTCGGCTGCTCTTGTTTTCGTTTCAGCAGATGAATTTTCAGTTCCCATGTAACACGTAACCAGTAAGGTGTTACAAAGTTGTTTGGGATCAGTCGGTGTGTACTCACAATCGCCAACAATTTTTCTAATATCTGACAACACCTGTGTATCTAATATTAAAATATATCGTTCAATTAAATTTAATAATTATTTAGTTTAATTGATATTAAGTAATTTTAAATGCTTACTTCCTTTGCTAACAGATTCAACTATCAAAGTACACATACTGTAGACCAAACAAGCTGACGAAGATGAATCAATACCTCCACTTAAAGGTATGAAAAATCCACCTTGACAAGAGCGTCTTTAAAAAGAGAACAAAATATTATTTAGAATTATTTGAAAAATATGATTTATGAAATTAGTAGAATATCTAGAGCTCGGATACAAATGAGTTAACTTATAAATATTAACGAGTATACCTTAGGTAATCCCAAAGCCAACAAGCAGGTGCCAAAGAAATTTCTTCCTCCGGTGTATGATAAGACGCGTTTAACATTCCATTCATATTCTCTAATATATTCTGTTCCATATTCATGATTTTGTAAGATGGATTTGGTGAAATCAGGTTCGCCGCAGAAAGAACGAAATCTATTTTGACACGTGGATACGATTCCGAACGTGCCGCCGAATGTGATCTTGACCTAATATTATTTCTATAACTTCTATAAAACAAAAGATACAAAATTAGTAATTGTAATATCTTCAAATAAAATCATAAATTGTGAATTTATTATTATATTTGCTAACCTTATGTCTTCCAGATCAAACGTAGCGACAGTAATCTCGACTTCTTCCAAAGCAAATTGTTTGCCACGATTTAAAATATATCCATTAAGAAAAATACCGGAACCACCATTAAAATAAAGCCTTGCGCCATCGCATCCACGTAAATTACTGAAGATGTAACAACCACCGCATTTAAATGTAGCTGATTTAACGAGATCTACTGTGACATATCCTTTACGAAGCTCGAAATAAGAACCACTTCCTATTGGAAAATATATCAAATGTTGATTATGATAATGAGAAGACTAATTGATGTAGATGCTAAATTTACGACCATTAGCTATTATCTCAACGCCATCCAGAGACATTGGAATATGATTGCTACGTGGATTCCAAAGTTCCTCGCACATTTCGAAACCTAGGCATGTATCTTTTGTTGATATCACAGCATCACCAAAAGGTACAACATTTTGTCCAGTTAATTGAGAAATCATTCTTGGTAAAAAATAGTCCTCAACAGTACGTTCCTAAATTGGTAATAAATAAATAAATTAATTAATTTGTTTGCAACACCAACGCGGTGCTACTGGACGTTAATATGAAAATATTATTTTATTTGAAATTATTAAATATGTTAGCAGGAGTTACCTTAGTCCAAGGAGAGAACCATCTTGACTCACGATAATTTCCATCCTCGCATAACAGCATTTTTGGTCTGATTAACAAAACAGACGAATTTAAAAATACAACTCGACAATTATAAGTTACATTCTTATGCATCACTGGCATCCCAACATCTATCAAAATATCTTCGCAAACACTGGATTTCATAAGCATTGCTAAAACTTCCCAACAATGTAGCAACGTATCAGATTCGTAGAAGTGATCCTCGCAACTGTAACCACTGAACAAAAAAAAGAAATATAACTTAATTAGTAAATAATCTCAAGTCAACAATTATTATACCTTAATAATCAAATTTTCTACACACCAAATTTCTAATTCGGGACCACTTCTATAAGTTGCACCAGCAGCTTTAGCTTCTTCTATACTTTGAAGAATCCTTCGAAAATTCCCATCAAAGTCCATGGCCCATTGATTCAACGTGCAAGCAGCTACAGTTACTTTCCGACCCATTTTTTATGTTTTTCTTGTCACTTAATTTTCTTACCTGCTGGAATTGTTCATAAAAATAATATAAACCAAAAAGAAGAATATTGAAGTTCAACTTCGACTACGATCAATCAATAATAGGATTGTATCAATTCCTATAAAAGACAACTATAATATTTAGCAATATTTTATATAAAAAATAATAGACTTGTCAATATGTAATCGATAAAACAAGGTAAAGAAAATTATACTCGATGGAATCCCTGTACACACACTCTTAGTATGTTTGGTGGTCTCTGATTGATCAATAACTTTCAGAACCCGGTACCGCGAGGTAAACGAACAATAGGCAGATTGCTTTATATACATACACACGCATACACATCAACTAATTGGAGTTTTGTATGATGAGTTAGACGTTTCTTACAGTTCATCAATCAGTGCATACTATGATTGTATGCACGTACAGTAAAATTAATCGATTTTGATGATCAAATAATTTCTTAAATTTTCTTTTTCTTTTTTAATTTATAAATCTACATTAATTAAATAAATAATAATAATAATAAAATAAATTATATATATATAAATAATAGACTGTGTTGATCAAGATCGATCAAGATTGATCTCGATCATGATCCCTAATTAAATTTGATTAGTTTCAAGGTTTTTTTAAAATTTATATTGAGAAAAAGGTTTGATGAAAAAAATGTATAAAGTAGAATCGAGATAGGAAAGTATAGCAAAGAATCAGAATGGCAGTGACTCCGCCCCTAATGCACGACCGTTGTCAGGCAATACATGACTATATTCCACAAATCTCTCCTCTTCAGCTCGTGGCTTCTTCTCAGTTGGCTAAAACTATTCTAACGAACAATGATAACACCCTGTTTTCTATTATCGACTCTACGTGACTTTACTTACATTAGTGGCAAGTAAATGTTATTTGTTTCTTTTACATTCTATTAACATTTTTTCTTCGAATCGGATTAAAATTGCTTGATAATAAATTATTATTAATCATACTTTTATAATATTATAAGATCTTATTAAATAGCAAAAATCAATTATTTTTTAAATTAAATCACAGCTTTTCTCTTAAAAAAATATAAATAAAACAAATATATTGCATTACTTTAAAAACAAATTATTTAAAGGATTGTTTTTTATTATGAGATATTATTAAATCAATTTCTTGTCAATTTTATCGTGATTGTTCTTTTTAAATTTGACTCTTACATGTGAAATAATTTTTGTTTAACATTTTTAGTGCTTTAGTTGAAAAAAATCTACGATAAAAGTTTTTTTTTTATAAAAACATAAAAAAAACATAATTTGTGTTCAAAGAAGTGGCGAAAAAATGCCAAACTGTTTATCTTTAACAATCCTCTTAATTCTAAGAAAAAAATGTCGAATTTAATAAAATATCAAAATGATCGTGAAATTATTGACGATGATTGAAAGAAGGATGACGATTACGTGGAAGATGAGAAATAACAAAAAATGACAAATCTTTTATCGTCTAATAAAATACGTGAACATCAAGCAATGTTGTTCCCAATTCAGTCAATTACTGGTGGGTTTAATGAATTTATTATTTTATATAAAAAAAAATTCAATTGCTTCCAAGCAAATAAATTCTTTTTTTATTTCTATACGAATGATTAAAAATATCGATCATTTTCTAAGTATCTTATCTCGCGTGTTTAAAGTGTGTAAGAAGTGAGTCTTGGATAATATGTGTGTGTGCATCAGTATATGTGTATACACATTTCCATGTAACTATACAACTCATGGTTGAGGTCGTGAACGTTAGTACGTTGTACCCTTATCTAGATGAAGTGCAACTATCGACTATTTTGTGGTGTACCACCTACGCGAAAAACTTTTAGCTGTCATTTTAACATTTTGCGATAACTTTATTTCTTTATATTTAGAAACTCGTTAAGCTTTTACTCAATTTTTACAATTTATTTGTATTTCTTTATTTTTCTTAGGCTCGTAAATCGTTCTAAAATTTGTTAAACTTTTTCCGAGATCTTGCAGTTTTCTTTTTCTTTTTATTACTTTTGTATTTTTAAAAAATCAAAAATCATTCAAAAACATGTTAATCGCAAATTAATGTTTCTTTTTTCTTTTTGTATAAATTATATTTGTTTACAAAATAATAATAATTTACAGGTACAGCATTAACGAGTCTACAAACGCCACACGAATCACAAATATTGGAACGTTGTAAGCTTTTAAACGATAGCATCGAATTGAGTTTATTTTCAAGATCCCTGGACTCGACGAAAAATAAAAACGCAAAGGAAACACTTAGAGCATTAAGCTCGCAATGTATCGTGGACAATATTGTTCAAGAAATGGCACGTTGGCCAACGGAATGTCAAGTAAATAAAAAAAGAAAAAAATACAAAAATCAATAATAATCAAATCAATGATCAACTGAATAATTATCTTGTTGAATTAATGTTACGTAATAAAATTGTATTTATTCCAGGTAATCCCAGAAAGGATTCGTCATATAGAATATAACCCGGTGAACCCAGAACCGTTTTATTTATCAAATGGGAAAGAACCATCACCAAAACCAATAGATGATGAGTTAGGTACTGTTATATTTCGATACTGCCCAACTAATGTTACCAATTACGTAAGTACTTAATTAATCCTAATCATCAATCAACTAATTCACGCGTTGATCAATTTGATTCAAATAATTAGGATGTTAATCTTGACAGTTTAGTAGATCATGTGTCGGTGGAAACCCAATCCTATCGTCTTCCAATAAAACTTTCAAGGAAACGAATTCAGGGAACGAATACACGTTACCATCTTCCAAGGACGAGAACAACACCGCCAACATGTTTTTCATTACCGATGCCAATAGCGATTTAAGATTCGAGTCACGTTTCGAATCTGGTAATCTTGGAAAGGTTGTTAAAATAAGTGACACTTATTATCAACTTTATTTGAGAAGGGATCTCTATACTCAGAGACACACCCAATGGTATTATTTTCAAATATCTAATACAAGAAGCAGAATTACCTACAGGTAACAATAATATTGAAATGTTTAAATTATTGATCGTTAATATGTATATGAATTAATTACAGGCGTTTTAATAAACAATATAGAAATTTTTTTTCTTCTGTAAATTTAAAAATGCAAAAATATATTAAATATTTATTTACAAATAGATTATCGATTGTGAATATGTGTAAGGATGAGAGTTTATATAACGAAGGACTTAGGCCACTTTTGTATTCTACTGAAGATGCTCGAACTAAATCGATAGGATGGAGAAGATGTGGAGAGAATATTAGTTATTACAAAAATGCCGAATCGTAAGTTAAAAATCAAACATTTAAAAAAATTTTAAATTATCAAAAAATAATTTTAAACAAATATTTTACAGCGACGAGGAAAAGGAAAAACATACTTTAACATTTAACATATGCTTCCCACACGATCATGACATAGTTTATTTAGCATATTGTTATCCATATACATATACAGATTTACAGGTAAATAATATTTACTATTCATTTTCTAATAACCGATTAATTAAATCTCCAGTGCAATTATTTTGATTATCAGGAATATTTAACAAAAATAGTAAGCGATCCAGTAAAATCAAGATTTACAAAATTACGATTATTATGTCGTACATTGGCTGGAAATGGTGTATATTATTTAACAATAACAGCACCAACTTATTACGAGGAAATACGAAGAAAACGTGGAGTTGTAATCACGGCCAGAGTTCATCCCGGTGAAACACCGTCTAGTTGGACTATGAAGGGTATCATTGATTTTCTAACTAGCGAATCCAATCGTGCCAAGGTAAAACAAATACTAAACTAAAGTTCTATTTTTTTTTGTATTAATTTGCTCAATAAAAAATATGAGATAAAAACTAATAATGTAAATAGGAATTACGAGAGAGATTCGTGTTCAAACTGATACCAATGTTAAATCCTGATGGAGTTATAGTTGGTAATAATAGATGTTCTCTATCCGGTAAAGATTTGAATAGACAGTATAGAACAGTAATGCGTGAAAGTTTTCCGTCAGTTTGGCATACGAAGTTGATGATACGAAGACTACTCGAGGAATGTGGAGTAACGATTTACTGTGACCTTCATGCTCATTCTAGGAAGCATAATATCTTTGCTTATGGTTGCGAAAGCAAAAGAACTGGATGTAACGCTAAACTCTCTGAACAAATCTTTCCTTTAATGCTTCATAAAAATGCTGCTGACAAGGTTAGAAACTTGAGGTTAAAAATTATCCATCAGAAATAAAAAAAAGGAAAATATAAAAATGGGAAAAAAAAATTGTTTGGATTGCAAATTTAAAAAATGAAAAAAGAGAAGGACGGACAAGTTGACATTCTATAAAATTTCTTTAATTGTTTAAATTT
Organism: Polistes canadensis; assembly: GCF_001313835.1. Lineage (NCBI taxonomy): Eukaryota > Metazoa > Arthropoda > Insecta > Hymenoptera > Vespidae > Polistes > Polistes canadensis. Next base: position 13,819 of record NW_014569634.1, on the reverse strand, counting down.
AATTATTTGATTTTGTTTTATAGTTTTCTTTCGAAAATTGTAAATTTCACGTAGAGAAAGGAAAGGAAGGTACAGGTAGAGTTGTGGCTTGGTCAATGGGTGTACAAAACAGTTACACGATGGAAGCTTCAATGGGTGGATCCAGATTAGGATCGAGATCTGGCACACATTTTTCGACACAGGATTACGAACAGATCGGTAAAGCCTTTTGCGAAACACTCCTTGATTTTTCTGATCAAGATCCGGTCAAGGTGATTGTCGTTAATGAAAAGAAGTTTGTGAAGATTTACGAATGTTGACTGAGGTTTCTAAAAACAACTTGTTAGTTTTGTTTTGTTTTAATAGGAGAGATTACGAACCAAAATTTTAACGAGATTGATCAAAGAAGGATCAAATGCCGAAGAACCTACGAATATCGATTTAACCGATTATTCTAGGTATTTGAATGTGTTTTTTTTTTTTTTTTAATTGAATATTAACAAATTATTAGCATAATGGAAATCATTTTCTAGCGACGAAGGAGAAAGTTCGGAAAGTCATGCATCGGATGAATCGATGACGAATCCTTACAATGAAGTACAAAACGAAGTTCATCCAGCACCACCTCCATCTCCTAATTTTGGTTCTACTGGAAGCATGAATTTATTAAAAAGGAGAATAAGAACGAGGGAGATGGAACGAAAGTATTTGGAACGCAAGAAATTGTTGGTAAAATTACTATAACACAATTTATAATCATTTTCAAATTCTATAAATTTAAACTCCCCCTTCCCCTTCCCATGACAATCTCCGAAAACAAATTATTTGCAATTCTTTATATTTGGACCCTATAAAAATTTCAAAGAAAGGAAATCATTTATGATATAAATTTTAAGCCTCTAAATCAATTAAAAAAAAGATAATTTATAATCCTATAAATTTAGACTATTTATTATTATTTATAGCAATCTAGAACAGTCATGGATTTGCATACAACTGATCCAGGAAGTGATTTATATTACATGACAGATTGGATTGACGATGATCGATCTAAGGCAACAGGTGAATCATCGAGTATTTAATATATAATCACGAAAATTGATTAAAACGTACAAATTTTTCAGCAAGGATTAGAAGACACAGAGAAAGAGAAAATACCCTCAATTTGCGAGAAAGAAACGAAGAAGAAATGAAAAAAAATGAACGTACAACAGAATGTTCTTTATTTCCTTCAATAATTAGACCACGTAGTTTATCATTAGGTGAAAATTTATTGCTCGATGATGAGCATAGAAAAATTCAACAACGAATGCGTTGTCATCGTATGTCAAGGTGCTTTTAAAAAACAAAAGCGTAGAAAAAAATGTATTTATACTATGTGTAAAAAATATAATTTTTTATTTGTTTATTATAGGAAATTGAAACATCATCCTTCAACAGCATCCGTCGAAAGGAAAGTTTCATCTTTTAGACAACAAATATGGATGGGAATACCAATTCGTAATACGGAAAATGGCATGACTGTTATCAATAATGATTTCGGAAGAGTACCATTGAGTTGGGGAATATCTAGCCTAGCTTTAACGAGTTGTAATTCCAAAAGTGAAATATTCCTCAGGTTAAAATGATATGAACTTGGTTTTTCTTTTTTATTTTGTTGGTTTAATTATTTGTATCAAATTATGCACGGATCTATTAATTCTTAAAATGGTAACAAATTATTCAATACAGTTATACAGAAACTATACATAATTTTGTGGTCATTTAATGTGGTCAAATAATTACAATTGACATAACTTAAATTATATAATTATTAAAACTATAATGCAATTAGTAAATTTATAAATTAACTATTATACTATTAACCATTAAATAATGTTGTTAATTAAAAAAAGTTTGTAAAACAACAATCTTATACTCAATAGAAATAAAGTTTCTTTTAATTTTTATTGTTTTATTAATTAAAATCTGTGTAAATTAAATTTCGGATAATGAAAGATTGATAGATTCTTGTTCTTATAACTTGATCCAATTATAATTAATTTAATTATAATATTTGTTCGTTTTTAGGTCGAGTACAGAAAAATTAAAATTGCTCGATCATTATGAGAAAACCTCGGAAAAAAGAAAACCGAAAAAGAAATCCCGCAGGAAACAAAATATTCTAGTAAACGAGCAAACAATATCAAAGTATAAGAAAGATGTCGGAGATAATAATTGTAAGGATGAGAAAGTCAAAGAAACGAAGATGGAACGTTCTCGATTGAAATGGGAAATGGCTGTGAATTTAAATTCGACCATCAAAGACAACAACGGTAACAATAAAAGTTCATTTCTACCCATTAAAGCTGATTCTTTAAAATTGTTTACGAGCAATACACCGGCAAAGAAAGAACGAAGGCAACAAAAATTAGAAACGCGAATAAAATCGCATCATCAAAACGTAGCAACGACCGAAAGAATAATTGCTAGAAACAAAATAACTAAAATTCGTACGATACAACAATTGAAATCATTCGCGATACCTGTGTCCGATAGTTCCAATTCGGAGGAATGTTTGAACAATATGAATAAATTGAAGAATGAAAAGGGGAAGCAGAAAAAAAAGAAACAATTAAAAAAGACAAAAATAATACCTAATTCCATAAATATTAGAACTGGTAATAAAAAGCGTGCTAATAGCGTTAAAATAGTGAAGAAATTTATTTCGTAGAACGATATCACTTTTCATTAACGTGCACTGATTACTATGCTCAAAATGTTCCGTTGATTACACAATAACGCGATACACTACATATGTATATACCTAACACTCTACGTACGTATATATGCATGTTTGTATGTGTGTATTTGTATAGATTGATAGAAGAAAGAAATGAAAAGTCATTATACAACAACCATCATTCTATTAATGTTATTTTATTGTTTTAATGCTAATAATTTAACATACTATCGGATTTATACAACCGTAAGATTAAACTTGTATAATACTACAAACATATAACAAATTAAATATAGCAATAACTCAATGAAAAGATAATTGCTTACAAAAAACATATTATATAATTTACAATCAGCCAACGAAAAGAAACTAAAATTCTATAGTTGCGAATATTAGTAGTAAATATTTTTACCGCCTTTCAATCTATAAAACTGTAATAAAAAAACGTACACATTGAACAATTTTTTTAAAAATGTACAACAGAACCTTTAGTAATTTGCATGTGATTTTCATAAAACTATAAAAATATGTTCAAAGTTCACTAATCATAAATTCTATTTTCTAAAGCAATATACAATTCAAATCAACGAAACTTTTGAATAAACAGAAAATCAGAAAGTAACGGAATATTATTTGCTTACTCAAATTTATATAAATTTAATAGAAGAATTTGTACTATTACTATTATTATGATTTTTATATATATAATTATGTTAAAAAAAAAAATATAAGAAATAAAATAGACATTAAACGGAATGCATCTCTACAATACCCACAAAATAGGACAATGATCAAATTTCATTAAAAATGTATATTTTACTTTGTCAACGCATGACTTTATTATTCAGTCGCACCATGTATTACATGATTAGCGCTTATACGTACAAAAATAATATGTATTCCGCTAATATGACTCAGCTTGAAATTTATTACTTTTTATATAAACTTTATGAAACATTTATGTTATTGGTCTTTGTTAATTTCTATAACATGTATAACGTACTAATTCTTACCTTTTACTCGACTCTTCTAAAGCATAGATCTTTCTTATTCGCTTCTCTTGTTTTAATGAAGGAAGTTACTTCTTCTCTACTTTTTTGATAATTTTAAAAGACTTAGATACATAGGACTTCAAACGGTCTTGCAAGCTTTATCACAATGCCATATGATAAGTTCTAATTTTGTAAACACTAAAAACATAAATCATTCAGCGATAGAATCAAAAGTTATTATTATATTAAAAATTCTACTGTTTTATAAAGTAACAATAGAAACTTGTATTCGATGTTCCTATTGCTTACATTAAAATGTATTTAAAATTTTATTTAAAAATGAGAGCCTTTGACTTGTCACAAACTTATGTGAGCTTTATTTCTGATATCTTTAGAAAAATCATTGGCAAGTAAAAATTATGAATTTATGATAGGCAAACACAATAAACAAATTATGATAACAAAATTGTAGCAATTCCGTACATAATCTCTAGATACACTTTTATATAAAATAATACTTTTTACATAAAACAAATCAACGCGCGTACCTTAACTATCAAATAAAAGATATCTAAAATAAATAATACATCGCGATGTGTTAAAAAATAACGTCAAAGAAAATTTACATCAAAGAAAATTTACATCAAAGAAAATTTACATCAAAGAAAACTTGCAAGAAAAATACTTTTATGAAAACATAACCTATACGCACATAACCTATACAGAAAAAAAAGACAGAATAATTGAGTAATTGATACATGTTATCATAATATCATAGAACAATTATTATTCATTAAAAACTTTGGTATTAATGAAGTAAAAAATGATAAAAAAGAAAAAGAAACAAAATTAAAAAAAGACGACACTCACATAATGCATAGCGGTATCTAAATATAGATATACGTCAATTAATGTTGTTTTCAACATGACACTTGTATGTTAAAAAGCACCGTTCCAAGACCTGGATATCCGGTGATTATGCATTCCGTCAATCCCTTACTTATTTACTTAATTAATTTCCTGGGAAAAAGAAACAATAAAAGTCACATTTAAACATCACAGCATTACGCGTCAAAATTATTTAATATACATACACGCTACCTACGTAGTACATAGAAATGTGTGCAATATCGATTTATTATCTTAAATCGAGTATTTTCGATATATCGAAAGCGTTCGAGAATTACAAATTCAAATCTTTCTATTTTATTTGAACATTTTTTAATGTGCATGAATAGAAATATAAATTATTATTAATACGTAATATTTGTGTACTGATAATTAAAAAATTGACTAAAGTTAAAATATAAAAAATCTATTAAAAAATAGTTTATATAAATTATATAGCAAAAGAAAATTATTGAAAATTAAAACATTATTTTGGAAAAACAAATTAATCATTTAAAATATTTTTGTATATACATATAATATTATAATTACGTTTTATATATTCTCATAAATATTATTAAAATCATGAAATTGATTTAATTAAACGTCCTTTTAGAATCCTTG
>NW_014569634.1:0-8599 GCF_001313835.1 Polistes canadensis | reverse complement strand
AAATATATTTAGTTTTTTTATATTATATAATTTAATATAATATAAGTTTTATATTATACAATTAGTAATAGTAAAATGACATAGTTCCATTTTAGGCTTTTAAAAATGAAAACAAAATTTAAATATTAATTGTATTACTTATTATTATTAATTTTTTTAGTAAATTCTTGTTTTTTACTCTCCCTTTTATGAAATTCGAATTTTAAAAGTCGAGTTACTTTTTTAATAACACCTTCTAACACTATTGCGTCTTTTTACCGACTCTCCAGTGTCAACTGCATATGAGATTTTTGTCTAAATTCTTTATTAAATTAAATAAATACCTTTTAATTATTAATTTGACAATAACGAATAAAATATGATGTAAAAAACGGTAAAGATGTCCACAAGCAAACTATTCCATACTTTCTGACCGCATATATTTATACTATTCATTATAAAAGTATTGTTCATTTACTCAAACTATTAAGATTAGAGTCGTCTAAAACAATAAACAAATTACACTTATTATGTAGTATTTCAATGTTTTGAAATAAGCATTTAGGAAACGCTTAAAATAAAATGAACTATTATTTGTTCACGTAAACAACGAAATAAATAATTAAACGTAGTAATTGAGCCAGAGTAAAACGTAGTAAATTGCATAAGAACTATGAAATATCAGTAAGTCAACGAAATTTGTTTCCTAACAACGTTAAAATTGACCCTGAGATAATGTTTAAGATAACGTCAAGAAATATGGATTATAGCAAGGAAACATAAATGTTTAACTTATTTCCAAAGGATTGACTTAAAATTACAAGATAGACAGAATAAAAAGAAATAAAAGAACTAACGTGACTCAATGAAATTGAATTTAGAAACGTCATTCCCAATTGCGTAAAATTTCCATTGCCGATGTACGTGAGAATAAATAATCAGTGAATCTATTATCGATTCAAATATTCTTAAAAAGTAAGTAGTCATTATCACACGTCTGATTTCTTGATATAAGAAGTAGTAGGGGTTGCTAAGAGGCTCGCTTATAAAAGACACCAATCGTAAAGCGAGCCAACAGTTTAGTGGTAGGTCTGCATCAACTAGAGTTTATCTTTTATATTTGTGCTAACATATAGGTGGGTGGTCACCTCAACATTAGGATATTGTATTTTTATTGAAGAGGTAAACGAAATTTGTATTTTTCTAATCACATTTTTATTTTTATTGTTGTATACTTATTATAATTAGAGGACCAAGTTATGCAGAAACCAAATAATACTAAACCCTTAATATAAATAAAAATTCATTGAACACAGTATGGATCTTTTAATTTTTGAAAATAATTATCAATCTATATAATAATTATTGAATTATACAATTATTAATAGAATAACGACATAGTTTCATTTTAAACTTATAAATGAAAAAGAAATTTGTAATATAATTATACTATTCGTTAATAAATAAACCGTTAAACAATATTGTAAGACAAGAACCAAATACGTAATGAAAAATACTCAATCAAATAGCTTCTCCTTTTTCTTTTTGGTTAAAAAAGAATTTTCAAATTAAACTTACTCAATTTCAGATCATTCGAAGTTGATAACTTTCTGCATAATTTTGTTCAATTTTGTGTTCATCCAGTGATTCAAAAATTTCAATTTAATTTTCTCACCATTTCGTAAAATTTAATAAATTATTTTCAAATATATTTAATACCTTTAAATCATATGCACATTAATAATAACAGATCGTAAATTTCTCTATAAAATAATTTTTAATTTAATCGTGTAGAAACAGCATGTCTGCAATAGGACCGGAAGTAATAACCGGATCGGTCGCGGCATCCGCGGCTGGTGGAATGTCAGCTTTATCGGTTTTCTTTACTCTTCTGATACCAGCTCTTATTCTTTTCTATATCTACTTTCGTATTTCTCATCGACATATGTTAGAACTTGCGGAAAAAATTCCTGGACCTCAAGGATATCCTGTTATTGGTAACGCATTAGAATTACTTGGAAATCCTGATGGTAAGATAATTATTTTTTATACAAATGATATATATATATATATATATATATATATATATATTTATCTATTTATTTAATCAATTTATTTAATCAATTTATTTAAACAATTTTTTTCAAATTCCCTTTTCTTTTCTAATTTTTCTAGCGATATTCAGTACAGCAATGAGATATGCTGAGATATATGATAACGTCGTTAGACTGTGGATTGGTCCTAAGCTTATTGTCTTCCTGGTTGATCCTCGAGACATCGAGATTATCTTGTCCAGTCATGTTTATATTGATAAAGCTGAAGAATACAGATTCTTTAAACCTTGGCTCGGAAATGGTCTTCTCATATCCTCAGGTATCCATGTTCTTTTATTTATTTTGTCTTTTATCAAATCACACCTATCTTATTTCAAAGTTTCTAGTATATTTCTAATTCGAAGAAAGTTCTAAAAGAGAAATTTTTACAGATGCATTTCTATCGAAACTTTCACGACTCATACAGCTGAAATTCTTTACTTTCTTCTTTTCTTTGTCGTTCATTCGCTGTCGTAATAACGCCAGTAAATTTTGTGCACGTAACAATCGTTACACGTAACAATCGTTATTCATTTTTCTTACAACTCTAATACTTTTATTTATTATCATTTTTATTGTTAATTATTATCCTTAATCATTATCCAATGAAATAAAACACCTTTTTCCAAACTTTTTCAGTCGCGGATCACCATTTTTCGTAAAATTTTTACACGATCCTCTTTTAAATAAAAAAACATGTATTATATTTTTAATATTTTCTCTAAGGATCGCAGTTAGAGAAACACTAAGATAGAGAGTTTTATATTGTCGATATAGGATTATTAAAGTAATTTGTGTTTTAATGGATATTAAGAAATACAATTCGAAAAGAAGAACAGGAAGTAGACGTCTATGGAAACACATATAACTTTGCAACGACCAATTCAATTTCATAGCAATTATCTGAGTGAAATTTAAATCGTTTATTATTACGGTTCAATGATAAACAAAACAGAAATGAAATTTAACGTCGATGTTTCATTACCTGGCTCATTTTCCTTTCACTTACAATTAGTCATGAGAAACAAAAATAGTTGCATCCAAAAAATCTTTGAATTTATCTTAGAATATATTTAATTTATTATTAATATTAATTAATATTAATTAATAATAAATTAAATTATTATTAATAACCTAAATGAGAGAGATAATTAATAATGAATAAAAAAACAATAAATAAATTAAATGAATAAACTTGACAATGAACTTCGATATTCAAAGGGTACAAATGGCGTTCTCATCGGAAGTTGATAGCACCTACTTTCCACTTGAACATACTGAAGAGTTTTATTGATCTTTTTAATGCTAATTCCCGTGCCGTTGTTGAGAGAATGCGTAAAGAAAATGGTAAAGTTTTTGATTGTCACAATTATATGTCTGAGACAACGGTTGAGATACTTCTTGAGACGGCTATGGGTGTATCAAAGTCTACGCAAGGTAAAAGTGGATTCGAATATGCGATGGCTGTAATGAAGTGAGTAAGAGAGAGTAAAATAAATGAATAATTTGTTTCTTTGTTCATTAATCCTTTGCATTCTTAAATCCAATTGCATCATCCAGGTAAAGTTGACTACCAGGGTATAGGAAAATTGCTTAGAGTGCAAAGGGTTAATATCAATAATTATGAATTAATTTTCTAAATTAATGGTTATATCTACCTTTATTTATTTTTATTTTATTCTTGTAGAATGTGCAATATACTTCATCTTCGTCATACGAAATTTTGGTTGAGACCCGATTGGCTCTTCAATCTTACCAAGTATAGTAAAGATCAGATAAAACTTCTAGAAACTATTCACGGGCTCACAAAAAAAGTTATCCAACGTAAAAAGGAAGAGTACAAAAGTGGTAAACGTAATATTATCCACACCAGTGAAAATAAGGTTTGTTTTATTTTATCTTAAATATTGTGTTTATTCACTTTCACTCACTCAGATTTCATGATTATACTTATATAAAAAAAAACATTGGATAAAATGTAGGGTAGCGTAACTTCTGTCGAGGGTCTGTCTTTCGGTCAATCAGCTGGTTTGAAGGACGATCTTGATGTTGATGATAATGATGTTGGTGAGAAGAAGAGACAGGCTTTCTTAGATCTCTTGATCGAAGCTGGGGAAAATGGTGTGGTATTAAATGACCAAGAAATCAAAGAACAAGTCGATACCATCATGTTCGAGGTATTTTAAAATGATTTAAATTAGGGCTTCTCAAACTTTTTCATTTCGCGACCTTGGATATAGGCTTTTACTATAAATTCACAATCATATTATACCCGTAGCATTGCCAAACTTGTTTTGAATTAATTTTCATTAGTTGTGAGTCCAGAAATTTTGTAGTATTGCTAATATTTCTACGATCCGATGATACGATTAAATGAATTATAGTTTATAGGTGAGTTATTTAAATTGGTGCATTAATTAATAAATACCTGACAAGATATTTATGATTTTTGGGAAAATGTTTTTAGGACCAATTTATATTTTTTCGTCGGTTAATTTATTAACATAAAATTTTATATATTTTATACGTTAAAATTATAACTTTACAGTTAATAAACATATAGTGATTATTCCAAAATTTCTTGAAAAATATTATATTAGCATATAGAGAGTACCTTTTCAAGTAATATTACTTCGTGCTAAAGATTTCTATAATAAAAAAATAAATAATGGAAATATTTAGGTGCATGATTACATATACAGGATATTTTAAATATTTAATGATTTCTTTAAAAATCGTGTATATGTAAAATGAAGTAAATTTATTAGTAATGTTTTATTAACAAGGGACACGATACCACAGCATCTGGATCCAGTTTCTTCTTATCGATGATGGGTTGCCATCCTGATATTCAAGAAAAAGTATACCAAGAACTTTATGAGATCTTTGAAGATAGCGATAGACCTGTTACTTTCCAAGACACTTTGCAGATGAAATATCTTGAACGGTGTCTCATGGAGACATTACGTATGTATCCACCAGTACCAATCATTGCTCGTGAAATAAAAGAAGATCTTAAACTTGGTTAGTAGTATTCTCGTGGAAAGATTTATTTTAATTTATATACATAAAATCAACAGAGGTATATGAGAATCCCAATATATCAAAACTCCAAATGAAATTTTATAACTAATTTGATTAAATAGAATCATGATTTAGAATTTTTAATTTTTGAAACATTTTCGAATCTTATAGTATAGTAATAAAGTAATAAAATTCTAAAAAAAAAAAAAAAAAAAAAAAAAACAAATGTGGCATGAAAGAAAAATAATTCGCCCAAATAAGTGTTAGATTGTAATAATTTAGTAAAGAAAATTTGAAACATTAAATTAGTTTCTAAACGTGATTCTTCGGATTGGAGAAATTCTCACACAGAGAGAGAATTCCAATCAATTTAATGTTCTAAATACTTTAGGGATTCTCATCAATTTCGAACAAAAATTCTCAATATTTCGGATAATTTGTTAATTATTTTGCTTCTTCTTGATATTTTTATTATCCCAATTTTCTGTTTAGTTTCTGGTGATTACACCGTACCAGCTGGAACCACCGTCGTTATTGGCACGTACCAGACACACCGATCAGAAACAATTTATCCAAATCCAGATGTCTTTGACCCAGACAATTTCCTTCCAGAAAAGACAGCTAACAGACATTACTACGCTTTTATACCTTTCTCTGCTGGACCACGCTCGTGCGTAGGCCGAAAATACGCCATGCTGAAATTGAAGATCCTCCTCTCGACAATTTTAAGAAACTTCCGTGTGGTATCTGATATTAAGGAGAAAGATTTCAGACTCCAAGCTGATATCATTCTCAAACGTGCCGAAGGTTTCCCAGTCAGATTGGAACCAAGAAAATCTATCGCTGTCCAGGCTTAATTAATTTCAAAACTGTTTCTCCTTTTTCATATTGACAGATTTTAATTTTGTTAAACATAGATATCTATATTTTTAAATAAAAGAACAAAATCTTCGAAGAGAAAGAGAAAGAGAGAGGATGTGTATATGTGTACATGATCTTATACTTTAATAACAAAATGAAATAATTAAAAAATAAAAAATAATAAAATAAGAGAAAGAGAGAAAATGAAATAGAACAATTATACTGAGTGTGAATATAAATAACGGATCAAATAACATACGTATATAAATATATATAAATGGATTGAAAATAATTATCTCTTATATTAATATTTATCTTATGCAATAAACTATGCAGTTGGAAAACTGTGAAATCCAATAACAGAATCTTATAAATGTCCTTCCAAACTCTGGAATTACGTATTTTTATCTTCTCTCCCGTCACGTTCACTTTCTCCGGATATTTGATTACTTTTCGTATTTATTTCTATTTCTATTTCTCATTCCTATTTCTCATTCCCATTTCTCTATTTAATATTTTAAAGTTTAATAATACATATCTAAAATTTAAAAAAATATATTACGAATTTATAAGCAACATTATTAATGATTTATAAAGTAATATCTTATTAACGATTTTTTAGAAAAAAAGAGTTCACTATCTACAGCTATGATTAAAAAAGAATCTCTTATAGATTGCATCTTAAATTTCAAACAATTTTCGACTACTCCCTGATATCTGTAAATATATAAAAGTTATTAAAAAACATTATAAAGTAATTAGTTTCTGTATATTAATTGGATAAAAAGAACCAAGGAGAAAGGAATAAGGATATGATATTAATTAGGGATTTAAAAGAAACTAATTACAATTATAATGTTTTTGGTAAGCGGTTTTTGGCTAGATTTTACTTGCAATGGAATGTATAACATATAAAATATGTTAAACATTATATTGAAAGTAAAATACTATTGCCCAGGTCTAACCACGAGGAGGTAACCGCTTCCGAAGACCCGGGATGTGCATCCTGAAGATGTCCACATCCGAATTAAATTAAAACCAAAGAAAATGATCACCATGGAACGTTTTTTAATGAGCCCCACTCTGAGGCCCCACCCTAAGAGTTTCACCAAAAAAATATTGAAATAGTAAACGAGTATACAGAGGAAAGTTTGAATATTAAATAACAAAATTAATAACGATGAGTGCATCTAAATAGAATTGAAGTAACATCGGTGATTGTACTGAAAAGTAACATACTCTAGTATAATTGCAATATATACACATACGAAGACTACAAATTATGAATATTTTCAATATAATAATTTTGCAATCTACCTAAAATATAGTACAATAAAAATAAATGTATATAATTTTTGGTTGATCAATGGTACATGTAAAAAAAAAAAAGAAAATGCATTAAAAATAACTATCATACATGTGCAATGCTACGAGGAAAACAAAATAAACATATTAAAATACTTCTCAATTACTTTCTGAAATAATTATTTTATATTACGGTTTCCCATTACTCAGTCTTCTTCTAGTCCCTCCTCTTGAACGAAATTTGTCATCGTCTCCACGGTTTTTCTTGCTAAAGAAAACTAGAGAAAAAATAAGATTATTGAGATAAAACTTTTCGTGATTTTGTGCTGTTCCATGGTACTTGTAAAAATAATTATGTCATACTACCATTTACCATAACTCAGTCCTCTTTTGATTCGTTTCTTCCTTCTCTTGGACGTAGTGTTGCATTGTCTCCATAATTCATCCTACCAACAAATTATTAAACATAGAATCGTTTGGTGTGGGTAGAATTCTAGGTAAGGATATGATTCTATCCTTGGAGGTAAGATAGAATCAAGGCTCGCGTGGGCAGGGTCGCATCCCTGAAGTAGATCTTTCTTCGCACAAAGAAAGAATCTACCAGCTACCCATTGAAAAAAGAAACTGGAAACGAACCTGAAAAAAGAAAAAGAAAAGATTAATTTAGATCTACAAAGATGCAATGAATGCATCGAAAGCATGTTTCTTTTTTAGATCAAAATCCAATACTTACAAATGCGTTGGAATAAATCATATCCTGAAACAAAATAAAATGAAAATTTAGTTTCAACAATTATTGATTAAATCTTACCATTGATACCTAGAAAAATATAAGAGATATTAAAAAACATTATAACATAATTAGTTTCTACGAATGAAATGAAGAATGAAATGAAGAATGAAAAGTGGGGAAACTGTGTGTAATAAGAAATCAGAAAATGATATGATATTAGAGTGGGAATTCGGGTATGGTATWGTACTCTATCATGATTTTTAAGTATTTTTTCTGTCATTTTAATAAAGTATCATTTAAAATGAAATTTTGTTAATACTCGATTTATTTTTAGGAAAAATTATGTTCGATGTGTGGGGGGTGGTATGGCAAATCCCACGATGGTAACCTGAAACATTAAGCAAACTATGTTAGTTACTTCTATTCTTAATAACCACTATAAATTATTGACGAGCAAAGAAAAAACAAGCAATAAAAAATGACCAACGAGCTATTCTCAAAAGATTCAACCATGCTGTCGAACTTGAAAATAACTCATTAAGTCTGTAATTGCCCTCTTGAGCCACAGTTAAGTGGGGGCCTCTTCGGCTTTTAGCCTCTTCTT